>NC_052164.1:100961734-100966734 GCF_902713615.1 Scyliorhinus canicula | reverse complement strand
GAGTTGAGTGTGTGTGGGTGGGGTGGAGTTGAGTGTGTGTGGGATGGAGGTGTGTGTGTGGTGTGTGTGTGGGGTGGAGTTGAGTGTGTGTGGCTGGGGTGGAGTTGAGTGTGTGTGGGTGGGGTGGAGATGAGTGTGTGTGGGTGGGGTGGAGTTGAGTGTGTGTGGGTGGGGTGGAGTTGAGTGTGTGTGGGTGGGGTGGAGTTGAGTGTGTGTGGGTGGGGTGGAGTTGAGTGTGTGTGGGTGGAGTGTGTGTGAGATGGAGGTGTGTGTGGGGTGTGTGGGTGGGGTGGAGTTGAGTGTGTGTGGGTGGGGTGTGTGTGGGATGGAGGTGTGTGGGGTGTGTGTGTGGGGTGGAATTGAGTGTGTGTGGGTGGGGTGGAGTTGAGTGTGTGTGGGTGGGGTGTGTGGGGTGTGTGGGTGGGGTGGAGTTGAGTGTGTGTGGGTGGGGTGTGTGTGGGTGGAGTGTGTGTGGGATGGAGTGTGTGTGGGATGGAGGTGTGTGGGGTGGAGTGTGTGTGGGATGGAGGTGTGTGGGGTGGAGTGTGTGTGGGATGGAGGTGTGTGGGTGGGGTGTGTGTGGGATGGAGTGTGTGTGGGATGGAGGTGTGCGCATGGGGGGGTCAGTGTAAGGGAGTGGACGGGAAAACAGGACATTAAGAGTTGTAATTCCGGTGAAGCCTTTTCCCCCAGTTCCACTGCGGCCGGGCCAAATTCCTGGAATTCCCTCCCTAACAGCACGGTGGGTGTACCTACACAGTGGCTCAAGCAGGCAGCTCACCACCAACCTCTCAGAGGCAGTGAGAGATGGGCAATTAGTGCCGGCACTGCCAATGGTGCCAGTGCGTGAGAATTAATACAAAAATCAGAATCTATGTGGGGAAAAAATAACAAAAGAAACGTCATCGAAGGAAATGAATCAGCCTCGTGTGGTGGGCGGATTATAAAAGCTGGATTGTGGCTTGATTCAGACAGTGGTGCATTTATCTGCACAGTGCAGCGTGCGGGAATATTCACCAGATTGAGGTAGGTGACTTCCTGAAGCCGTAGTCTGAAGATTCATGTCCAGGTCGATAGGATTGAAGTTGACACAATATGTTAAAGATGTGCAGAGCCTTGGTCAGAATGTGTTTGGAATATCTCTCAATATTGCAAAAAGAATACAGTGAGTCTGGAGTAGGGTTCGTTATTGGTCTCCTTATTTCAGGAAGGATGTGAATGTGTTTGAAGCAGTTCAGTGAAAGTTTACCAGGCTAATATCAGTAACGTGTGGGCTGCCTGATGAGAGGATGTTGGACAGAGTTGGCTGGTATCGGCTGAAGTTTAGAAGAGTTCTCTTTAAAACTTAGAGAACCCTATTCTTTTTTTTTCCTAATTAAGGGGCAACTTAGCGTGGTCAATCCACCTAACCTGCACATCGTTTTGGGTTGTGGGGGTGAGACCCACGCAGACACGGGGAGAATGTGCGAATTCCACACGGACAGTGACCCGGGGCTGGGATCGAACCTGAGATCTCGGCGCCCTGAGGCAGCAGTGCTAACCACTGCGCCACCCTGCCACCCTGGAGTTTTGAAGAGTTAAGAGGAAATTTGATCGAAACATTTATGAACCTTGGTGAGGCGCTGGACCTAAAAGAAGACAGGATGTTGCATCTTGTGGAAGGATGTAGAATGAGGGGGTCCATTAAAAACTAAGACTTAGACGCTTAAGACAGAGGTGAGAAGAAGCGGGCGAGATTCTCTCAGCCTGTAGCCGGGCCGGAGAATCCCCGCGACCAGCGTGAATCGGAGAATCCGCAGAGAGGAGAATCGGCGCCATTGGCGCTGGCGTGGTTGGCGCGGGGCCGGTTGACGTCCGCTCTACACGGCCCAACCCCCGCCGATTCCCGGCCCGGGCTGGGCCCAGTGGCCGTTGTAAAAAACCCAAGTCCCGCCGGCGCCGTTCACACCTCCTCTCAGCCGGCCGTACCTCGGCGTCGAAGGATCCGGGGCCGGCCTGTGGGTGGGGGGTGGGGGGGTGTCAACCCCAGGGGGGGCCTCTGATGTGGCCTGGCCCGCGATCGGCGGGCAGGCCTCTCTGGCTGGGGGCCTCCTTTCTTCCGCGCCGGCCCCTGTAGCTCTGCGCCATGTTGCGTCGGAGCCGGCGCGAAGAAGGGAGCCACTGCGCATGGGCGGATCCCGGGGGGTCCAGTTCCCACCAGGATCAGCAGCCGGAGCAGCGTGGGTCGCTCCAGTGCAGTGCTGGCCCCCTGTCGGGGCCAGAATTGCTGATCCTGAGGCTGTGTTGGCGCCAACGAGAAAAGCGACGGCGTTTCCAACGGCGTCAACACTTAGCCTCAGGATCACAGAATCCAGCCCAGTATTTTCTCTTGGAGGGTGGCGAGTCTCTGGAACCCGCTTCCTGAAAAGGCGGTGGAAGCAGAGTCTGAACATTTTTAAGGCAGAGGTGGATGAGCCCGGGGGGGGGGAGGTGACCTGATGGAGACCTTTAAAAATCCGAAAGGGTTTGATAGAGTCAACACAGAAAGTATGTTTCAACCTTGTATGTACAATAGCCACTCATAAATTCGATCAGGAATATAAGAGAAACCTCTTTTGCCAAAGAGCGGTGAGAATGTGGAACTCACTCCCACAGGAAGTGGCTGAAGTCAACATTGACGAGACATTTCAGAGGAATCTGCATTGATGCTTGAGAGGGTCGAGGGTATGCTGACAACGTGAGATTGAGAGGGAGGAAGCTCGTGCAGAAAATATACCCTTGCATAGATCAGTTGAGCCAAATTGCTTGTTTCTGTAACATTTAACATCATTATTTATAAATCATTCAAAGGTTAGACACAAAACTTACAGAGAGAACAGACGATAGTGAAAGTGCCCAACCACTAAGAATGGAAAGGTCTCTCTGATACTCTTAAACATTCCGAACACTGACTGTTCTGCTATTCTGGCAGATTTGCTCACATGAGCGGCTTTGTGAATCAGAATTCCATTTTACACCACCGGTTTCAGCTCAGAGGGAATGTCCGGCAGAGTGTACGGTTTTACTCTTGTTCAACAACCGTGACTGCTGGGGTTTGAACTAATTCCCAATCCCCCCCCCCCCAAGCCCCCCACCCCGCCCGACACCCTTTTTTCCCGTGTTTGAATTTGCACAGATTTTACTGGACAATTGAACTCGCACTGTAGCTCCGCATAGCTGGTGCGTGCAATTGTTGTGGTTAAAACGTCAAGGAAGAAGATGATGGAGAGAGGTCAGCTGAAGGGGCAAGGAAGGAATTCTAGGAAGGAAAAGCAATTCAAGAAAGTCCCATTGCTGAGTTTCACAACACAATAAAAACATTGAATTAGCCTGAATCAGATGGGTTTGGACTGTGTGGGTTGTATCTGCTTAGATGACTGGCTGGGAACTGCTTTGTCACGTTCACATCTCGCCGTGTCCTAACAGATAGAATCGTTTGTGTATGTTTAGGTTTCAAGGTTTTTACGCCTGTTTCAACTCTGAACAACATCCTCACTTGTAGTATTTAGAACATAGAACATAGAACAGTACAGCACAGAACAGGCCCTTCAGCCCTCGATGTTGTGCCGAGCAATGATCACCCTACTCAAACCCACGTATCCACCCTGCATCAAGGAGTGCAGGTAAAACTGGAGTCGATGAGAATCAGGGGGATAATTCTCCGCTGGTTGGAGTCATACCCGACACAGAGGAAAATATTTGTGGTTGTTGGAGGTGAAACATCTCCGCTCCAGGACATCACTGCAGGAGTTCCTCAGGGTAGTGTCATTGGCCCAACCATCTTCGGCTGCTTCATCAATGACCTCCCTTCCGTCATAAGGTCAGAAATGGGATGTTCACTGACGATTGTACAATGTTCAGCACTATTTGCAACTCCTCAGATAATGAATCAGTTCATGTCCAAATTTAGCAAGACCTGGGCAATATCCAGGCTTGGGCTGACAAGTGACAAATAACATTCACACCACACAAGTGCCAAGCAATGACCATCTCCAACAAGAGAAAATCAAACCATTGCCCCATGACATTCAATGGCATTACCATCGCTGAATCCCCTATCTTCAACATCCTGGACGTTACCATTGACTAGAAGCTGAACTGGACTGGCCACATTAATACTGTGGCTACCAGATCAGGTCAGAGGCTAGGAATCCTGCGGCGAGTAACTCACCTCCTGAGTCCCCAAAGCCTGTCCACCATCCTCGAGGCACAAGTCAGGAGTGTAACAGAATACTCTCCACTTGCCGGGATGAGTGCAGCTCCAACAACACTGAAGAAGCTCAACACCATCCAGGACAAAGCAGCCCCGCTTGATTGGCACCCTTTTCCACCAACACTCCCTCCACAGTGGCAGCCGTGTGTACCATCTGCAAGATGCACTGCAGGAACTCACCAAGGCTCCTTAGAGAGCTGAGGGAGTGCTGTACCGTTGAAAGTGCATTCTTGGATGTCCTCACGGGTGATGTGAAATATCTCATGGCATTTTTGAAAATGGGGATCCCTGTGACTGCGTGGGTCTCACCCCCACAACCCAAAGATGTGCAGGGTGGGTGGACTGGGCACACTAAATTGTCCCTTAATTGGAAAAAAGAATTGGGTACTCTAAATTAATTTTTTAAATGTTTGAAGAAGAGAAGGGAACTAATTCCTAGAATTCTGGTCAATCTTTTCCCCTCGATCAACATCTAAAACAGTTCATCTGGTCAAAAACACATTGGCTGCAAAGAGCTTTGTGAAAGTTGCACGATAGAAGTCTTTATTGTTTCTTTTACCAGCACACATGAAGAACAACTTCTAAAACCTCGGGGCCCATTAGATCTGTGGATCCATGCTCACTATTTACTGAAGTTGAAAGAGATACCTAAAAGAAGACAGAGGAGAGTCAGGTCCAAAGAGGCACAGAATCCGGCACAACACTTTCAACTAGCAAACTAAACACTTGGATTTACAAAAGATCTCATCACATCATTGAAATGGGTAAA